>NW_024582063.1:9231275-9277983 GCF_017639235.1 Corvus kubaryi | reverse complement strand
GGCTGGCGGCGGCTCATGGACCCGGAGGTGGCTGGCCCGGCCGCGGCAGCGCTGCTCGCCCTGCGGCTCCCTGCGGAGGGAGAGACGGGGGCGGGCGGCGTGAGCGCGGGGGAGGCGGGAGCGCCGGGCCGGGCGGGCAGGCGCAGACCGCGGGTTCACCTCGGTTCTCCCGCGCCCGGGCCTGGCACGCTTTGCTTTCCCTTCCCTTCCCCTCTCTCACCCTTCCCCTCCCCGCCGGCTCGGCGCCCCGCGGGCGGGACCGCGCCGAACCCCGGCCCCGCAAGGGCAGGCGGTGTCGCGGGCGGGGGGAGGACCCTGCACCTGCCAGGGGCGGGGGTTCGTACCTCGGCACCGCCGCCGCCTGCGAGCCCCCGACGCGGGTTCATGCCGGGCGCTGGGGCCGCGCTCCCCGCCCCCGCCGCGTCCTCCGTGACCGCCCGGGAGCGGGGCTGGCGCTGCAGCGAGCGCCGCCCCCGCCGGGCAGCGCGCAGCCCCCGCACCCTCCCGCTCACACGCACACGCACCGGGACGGATCCCGGAGCGCAGCCGGCCCCGCCGCAGCGCATCCCGGGCCGGCCCGCGGGACGCCCGCGCTCCGCGGAGGGGGCACGGGCAGGGGCTGCCCCCAGGGCTTCTTCTCCCGTCCCGGAGCCCGGCGGGGCGAGACTGGGACGAACGGGGGAACGGCCTGAAGTTGTGTCAGGGGAGGTTTAAGCTGGATGTTAGGAAAAGGCTCTTCACCGAGAGGGTGGTTGGGCACTGGCACAGGCTGCCCAGGGCAGTGGTCACAGCACCAAACCTGGCAGAGCTCAAGAAATGTTTGGACAACGCTCTCAGGCACATGGTGTGATTCCTGGGGATGTCCCGTGCAGGGCCGGGAGTTGGATTCGATGACCCTTGTGGATCCCATTCTAACTGTGGTTCTGTGACCAAGGAGCAGCATGGCTCGGCCGCATGACACCCGCTCACCCTTGTTTTTTGGTTCCTTGGGCAGTCGGGGAAGGTAGAAGAGGATGCTGCCACAGGTTCCCTCAGCACTATCAGAAAGACCCTTTGGGCCCAGACAGCAACAGCGCATTTTGTCTTGTCCTTGTAGTCATAAGTCCCTTGTGCATGCTTTTTACAGATCAACTTCTCCAGTTTTCTTCTCTCTCATCCCTCCCCAGCAGCCACAAACATCATTATCTACCCCCGAAGTAACTCTGCAGTGGTCTCCAACCTAGAGAGACACCTGACCCCAGCAGAGAAGCAGCTGAGGGCAGAGACTTTACAGCCCCACTCAGAGACCCTGCACCTTTACAAAACCACTCCAGGGTGAGGATTTTTTGCCTCTTGTGTAACTGCATCATCGTTGTGGCAATACAGGACTGTTGCCTCTTGTCTGTTCACTGTGCAGATACAGGTCTGCTCCTGCCTTCTCTGTAACCCCTGAAGAGGCCATGGAGGAGCACTGCCAGACCTCCTTCAGCCCTCTCTGGCCTGAGCTTACTGAGGCGGCCTCAGCTTACTTCAACTGTTAAAATACTTACACTGAACAGAATGGCTTTTGCAAGTGATTTCAACTCTGCTTGTGTTCTTAAGGAAGAGCAGCAGCTGAAACCACCTTAACACGGAAACATGCTAGAGGGTCTTTTGTGCTGAGAAAAGAAAAAAAAAAGTTCAAATTGTAATGTGTGGACTGAAAAACATATTGTTTTCACATACTAACCATGCCATGTGTAAAACTAGTCTACCGTTTCCTAGACAATGAGGCTTCCGAGATGACTGTGCCATCAACAAAATTAAATCCCAACCTCCATTCCAGGAAGCAAACAAAGTTGTTACTGCAGATAAATTTAATTTGAGAACTTTAAAAAGCAAACAACTGAATAGTACCATCGTATTCTATTTGAACAAAACAAAACAAAACTAAACTGCTGACCTTTTTGACAAAAAGGCCACATCTTGCCTAAGTGCTTCCAAGTCCGGGCGTTTTGTGTCCATGTTATTTTTATATCTAGGTTAAATCTGACAGTTGTGCTCAGTAATCATTATGCAGTCAGCTTGAGCTGTTCTGAAGTGTTACCAGCATCAGTAGAACTTGAGTTTTATGTTGGTTTTGGGTTTTTTTTCAATATATTTCATACAAACAACTCTGGGTATACTCTTGAAGTTATTCTCAGCAAAATTTTGCTCCAGAATCCTCAGGTAGAAAAAGAACCATTTTTAGACCATAATTAAGGATATATTTAAATTTTTTACATACAACAGCAAAATGAAGCTTAGTTTATGTATAATTCCAAGATTAAAAATATTCATTATAATTATAATAAATTTTTAGAAAATTTTATGTATCTTAATTTTATTCACACTGCACAGTTTGGAATACTATTCTGAAATCTGATGCATCCAATGAGAGACTGCAGAAATTATGTTAGACAAGTAATGAATTAGGCAATTTATCCTGCAGACAGGAATTACACATGGGGAAGCAGCTGTACAAAGCATTCATTCTTTGTCAGTGACTGCCTTAGAGCTTAGGAAGCTGTGGTTTAGCATTCTGCTGAATGAGCTCGTAGCAAAGACCCACCCCTATTCCTCATTTCCTGGCCTTCCCATGGACATCCCAGGTCCTAGGAAGCATGCACAATGAAATAACCTCACTGCTCTTGGGAAGCCAGCTGTGTCACCCAGCCTGAGCCTCTGAAGAATCCTTTCTGGTACAAAGTTACATGTACGTGTGTGCTGTTGCTGCAAACACAAAGAAGGAAACAACTAAAAGCAGCAATTTTTTATTAGGTCAGTAACTCTGAAGCCCAGAAGTATCACAAGTGATTTTTTGTTTTGGTTTTAAAAAAATAAATTCCAATTTCTGGAAGAAATTCCTCAGTCTCTGAGCTTCATGAGCTTTCATTATACATAGTTTGCCCTTTTTTTTCCATATATGGTAGTAAAATGACAAAGTGTTAATATAAACAGCTCTCACTTTATGGCCTTTTTAATAATTTCTCTAAAGTCTACATGTTTTTTGACTGAATACCTCCCTATAACTTTCTCTTTTCACCCTCACAGAAATACTGACAGGGATGTAAAATACATTTTAATGTGCTTATTAACTGGTAGATAGAGATATGAACATTGGTAAAATTAGGTGATTAACTGATGTCAACGATTACTAGAGCAGATAAGTAAATATTGGAGTCGTCTCCCACTTACCTTCATAAAAATCTACAGACCAAAAACACAGGTTAATTCCTGCCAGTAAGAAAGCAAAACATGTTAGAGGTGTGAATGTGTCATAGTAACAAACAAACATCTGTTCTATTTGGCTACTTTAACAAGTAATCCTAAACAATACCCAGGTTACTGCATAGGCTGGAAGATGTTAAATCCACACAGGCTGCATCTGAACACTGGATCTGGTTGCAAGATTCCAGTCAGGTGTCAGTCATAAACTCCTTGAAAGCCTTTTGAAGAAGGTAACGTTTTCCGTGTCTGGGTACACTTCCAGAAGTGATTAAGCCACTGTCATTGTCATACTCTGCCCTTCAGTGGCACATCTTTGCATTCCAACTTTGCTGTAGCATTAGAGCTGCCTGCGAGCGTAGCTGCGAGGGGGAAATGCAGCGCAGACATTCAAGCAGTCCACGAGTCACAGCCATAATGGAATCCAGGCTTGGAGCTGTAAACACCAGCTAGCTGAAAGATTGGTTTCTGGAGTTAGGAAACAGCAAGTTTTGGAATGCTTTTGAACCTCTGTCTTGGTCAAAGATTGGCAAATAAAAAGCCGCTCATTTGTCACGACCAGATTCAGTCAGCCCTCCCTGCTTGCTTTCACTGTAGCAAACTGAATCTGCAGATGCCATATGGTTGGAGAAAAAAGGGTTAGGAGGATGCACTCGTATGCTGATGACTGTAAAAACAAAATGGCCTTTGCAAATCATAATCTGTCATACAGAGAGCAAGGACAAGAAAATAGCCTGAGAAATCTCAGAAATTCTACAGAACAGAAAACAACTACTGCTTCCAGCCTCTCTGAAAAAACAACTGGTGACTTGGGGAATTAAATAAAATTTTATTAAAAAAAAATCATGATAGGAAACATGAAAGTACACTAAATTGCCATGAGGAACTACAGAGATGGGAACAGGCAGAACACAGACTGCTGGAAGATGCATAATATGAAATAGGGAATATACTCAGGGGAGCATAAATACAGAAAGCATCTCAAGTGAATTAAGTAGTTAGCATTGGATTTGGAAAAGTCACAGTGTAAAGAAGCATCAAGAACCTAACTATGTTTTCTATAATCTGCAATAAAGAAAGGGGAGAAAAAGATAAAGCCAAAACAAAGCAAAAAAAGGGAGGACGTTTTAGGATCTGGAAATAAATTAATTACATTTAACCTTTAATTCTGAGCTGCTTTACAGTGTCAAATACTCCAGTGTGAAGGATTTTTGCATTACTGTCTTCAGAACATTTGACATTTTCATTACAACAGTTAAACCTTCCAAAATACTCTGTAACAGTAGCTTCTACTGCAACCTCTGTAAGAGAGGCAAAATCACCTCCATTCTCCAAGTAAATTCTTAAATTTACAGGGCAGTATCAGTTACGCCATCTCCACCAGCTGCCCCTCAGGCGGAACCATACTTGCCGAAGTCCCTTGATCTTCAGTGGCAAGCTGATCTCAGATTCTTTCCTGTTGTCATCCAACAGTAGACATGCTTTTTAAGAGATCTATTTTCAGTAATCTTTCAGACACACAAGTTCATTTTGAAGGCTTGCATTCATTTATCACACACAAAATGTAAAACCCAGGTCACTTTCCTTTTGCCATTTCTCTCCAGGAAGTAAAACTTATCAGACTATTTGACCTTTTAGTCAAAGATGCTTTTGTTTGCACTTTAATTCTTTTAAGGGCACTTCAGGGTAACATGAAGCAGAAGTTAAAAAGGAAGTAAATTGTGGCATTGACTTTAACACTTGTCACATTCCTGAATTTATATAAAAAGGCTTTAACTGAGCTGACACTGAATCTCAGCCCCCTGACAAGCTTCCTTCCCTTGCTTGCACCTCCAGATCCTTTCACCAAGATCAGCCAGCTGCAGACAAGTCAGCCTTGCCAGCTCCCTTGGCTCTAGCATACAGAGTTGTCATTTTTGCTCATTTTCTCTAATATTTAAACCCTTGAATGAAAGGCTTTTTTACATTAAAAAAATTATAGGCCTCAGATAAAATCTCACAAGTGTGACCAAAGATTGCAGGCTTACAATAAATGCACACTTTTCTTCTCCCTTCTACTAGCTTGAGTTGACATCAGATCTTAGACAGTGCTTGTTTAACAAGACTGCAGGATGCCAGGTTAAGGCCTTGAGTTGCTTTAGGGACATTTTTCTATTACTAGTGTAAGAGAGACTAAACAAAATGTATTTTTTCCCGAGTGAATAAAAAATAGCATTGAAGTAGCAGCATTTGACCTGAAATGGGTTTTGGTTCTTGCTGTTTGTTTTATTTTTTTTAACCAGGAATCATTAAATATGATGCAAGTTGAATTGTTACATGGCTCTTTAAGTTAATATTTCATTCCAAAATTTTTGTAAGCCTAAATGAGATCAAGTAAACATTTTATAACCAGGCATTATTGCATTTGTAATTTTACCCAAGGGGATTTTATACAGTTAGACACAGACAGAAGAAGAAACTCTGGCTCCAGTGAGGCAACTCCAGTGCAATGCTTGAAGTTCTGTCCTACACAAAGTAAAAAATAAAGTTTGACAAACAGCTTCTGGGGTGTCCTCAGAGTAAACCAAGGCATAACTAGAGAGGCTGTGTGACGTGGAAGACACAGCCACACAATATCAGTGTACAAAAATATCAGTGTATCAAAAATACTGGGGAAGAGGGAAGACAGCTCATGTCTGATGCTGGGGCTGGCTGTGCTCCCATCACTCCATCTACTAAGTCCTGCATCAAACTGGGTCTTTATACAGTGAGATTGTCAAGAACATGTGTACTGCATCCTCCCGGCTCTGCATTTCAGATGGAGCTCATCTGCTGGATTGCTGCTGCTCAATTTAATTGGCCAGCATAATTGGGCATTCTCTGTGGCAATGTATTTTTGTCCCATTTAATACCTAACTCTTATTTATCACATGCTTTCCAATTGTTTGCTGAGTCCAAGGTGGTGTCAAAATAGATTTACTGGGTATGGAAACATAAAAAGTGATCATTTCTAAACTTTTTCAGGTGGAGATCATGTTCTAATATTTAGCAGCACTCTGTTCTTTAGGATTTGTCAGGGGTTTGTTTTTAACTATTTTTGGATGCATTTACTTCCTTTGTGGCACACGAGCAGTGTGAAAACCAGCATCTGTACTACTTCCACCACAAACAATCTAAACACACTCTAAGTGTAAGCTACAGAGGGGAACAAAACCATATGATGCTTCAGTGAAGGCTATCTTGATCTCCCAAGGGAATTTGGGTACATTAATATCTGAATGTACTTCTTCTTTCTACAGCAAAGCAGGAGCAAATCAAGGAATCTTGGAGCTGGTTAAGAACAGTGCAGTCATCTTGTTCATGACCTTCACCATTTGTAAGACAGGCAAAACCCAGAATATATCACACTTGAACAACTTGCCAGCTAGTCAAGACTGGCAGGTGAGGCAGATGTAGCCATCGCTCCTTTTCTCCTACCAGCTATATGCAAATTTCATAATTTTCCACTTAGGCAGAGCTTGTTAACCTTCACACAATGCCACTCTTGGGTTTTCCATTTCAATCTTTTACATAAGATGTACATGTCATATTTGTAATTTTTTGGGTTACTCTTGGTCCAGCATATGAGGAATATAAGCCCTCTTATTGCAGCTACATGTTCTGTAACTCATATGCAGACCTGGTAAGGTCACTCATAATGTATTTCACAGTTGTCCAAATCAATATAATCTCAAAATTCAGAGAGGTTGTTCCTGCTATTACAATGCCTTTTCATACCATAATAAAGTCCCCATACCTGTAATTGTGAGCTGAATAATTCAGGTGTTTTGAGGTGTCTGATTTCTCATTAAAGCTAAACTGAAGACTTTGACAGAGGCCTCTTATTAAAGAGGGGTAACAGATACAGCACAATGCAACCAGGCGGTCAGTGAGCAACACTTTCATCTGCTGCTGCATGGAAAGTGTTTCTGCCATACTCCGTGTGCCAGTCAATGGGCAGCTTGAGCACAACAGAGCTGAGTTCTCAGTTACATGGGTGTATTTTCTCCCCCTCCTTCCCCCCCCTTGACACTACTGTCACCAAGGTAAGTTTGAGCTGAGGGTTTGCTTTTGATTTGTTTTGTGGGGTCTTTTTTTGTGTTGGTTTGTTGGCTTTTTTTGAAAGAAAGGAGCTCTAGAGTTACTCCAACTAATTAATCTTTAACTTATTTGTTAGCTTGGTTATGAAATCTTTTATCCATAACATTGATTTAATTCAGTCCCATCTACAGAATCTTATTACTTCAGGCAATGAGAACATGCTGATTATATGTAAGCTTGCACTTTGCAAGATTTTTTTGTAAGCCCATTAAGTTTGCATATGGAAGCATGGCACAAACACAGAGATGAAGCCAACCCATCTTTAGGCAGATGGGACCCCTAACATTTTCTAGTTATCACACTGTTTTGTGATTAGCCATTTAAAAAAAAAAAATATATATAGAAAAAACAGGAATTTGACTGCCCTGAATTAATCTCTAATATTTTTCTCCATCTGTACTGGCAAATTAAGCACTACACTGATCATAAAGTTCGTATGTTGCATAAAGATCAGATGAGGCTCTTATTTTCATTCAAGTTCACTTCAAGTCAACATTTACCAGACTGACCTACTTGGGTTTTGGTAAATTCTTAACACCAAGCCAGTGTTTGTAGACCAAACCATAAATATAAGAGAACTAAATAAATACTTATCACTGTTATTAAGATGATTCTCACACTTAAATCCCCAGTGAACAGCTTGTTACAAAATTAAAGAGTTATTCAGACCACTTTATCCTTCTTACGTTTGTTGAATTCTCTATCGTTACAATCTAAAATTAATATTGATGTTTCATGAAAGTGGTGGTTTTTTCTAGTTGAAAAAGAAAGTAAAGAGTCCAATGTAACAACGACAGCTGCCTTTGAGGGGGAGTCTGTTTGTCCATGTGCTGAATTCCAGTGATTTCAGACAGCACTGGGCAAAGTGCAAAGATCCATCCTATTTGAGCTGACTGAAGACCTGGGGACAAACTAATCAGGTCTGATCCAAGGTCCACTGTGCATTTCCAGGAAGCAGGTATTGTAAAATAATTACCATCACTGAAATCTGGTAAGGACAGAGGTCTATTAAAAAACTCATCTTCCCTCCCCCAGTTTAGCATGGCACGCAACCCCCTTGTCTTATGATGCCATATGCAGCTTTGCAACTGTTCTGCGGAACTTCCTCAAGACTATGTTTAACTTGGTTACCCAAAGAAGGTCATGAACACATCCATGTTGCAAGCTGCTTATAAAGTTTTTGCACAAGCTCAAGCTGACTGAAGAAATAATGCAGCACTGAGAAATCCAAAAGGAGAAGTCACGCCATAATTTGCATTTAAGCTACCCACATCCTCTGCCGCCTCGCTACCTGGCTGAAAAACACTACTGCTGTCTCTCTGCTGAATGTAGAATACTGATGTCCACTGTTAACAGGAATTAATCATTTCTTTGGGAAAAGTTCAGTTAAAGATACTGTTGGCACTGGTTAGTGAGTAATCATTAATTAAGGTAGACAACACTATCAGTTAGGCATTAAAAGGTATCCTGGTTTGTTTATTTTTCCTCCAGAGACAGATCATAGAATCACAGAATAGCTTCAATTGGAAGGAACCTTAAAGATCATCCAGTTCCAACCCTCCTGCCCTGTGCAGGGACACCTTCCACTAGACCAGGTTGCTCAAAGCCCCATCCAACCTGGCCTTGAACACTTCCAGGGGTGGGACATCTACAACTTCTCTTGGAAAGCTGTTCCAGTGCCTCACCACCCTAACAGTAAAGAATTTCTTCCCACTATCTAATCTAAACCTACTCTCAGTTTGAAGCCATTCCCCCTTGTCCTGTCACTCCAGGCCCTTGTAAAAAGTCCCTCTCCATCTTCCTTGTAGGCTCCCTTCAGGTACCGCAAAGCCATGATTAGGTCTTAAACAAAGCCTTCCTTTTTCTGAAGATGCAGGAGAAGGTTGAATTCCAGAAAATCCTTATACATCTTATCTGTAGTTTCATATTAAGTTTATCATCCTAAGTCAGGGGCAGGCCCAACATCCTCAGAAGGAGAGGAAGGGAGGAGGCACCATGCCCTGTACTGTGATTGGCATCAACAATAAAGCCCCTTCCTGTCCTCCCCACAGCCAATCCAAACCACTTTATCCTGAGTCACAACAGCCAACAGCACAGACTTAGGCAACAGTCAAAGAGGAATTTTAATCTAGATGGTAGTAATGCTGTTATATATTTTTTACCACAGACATCCAAGACCAGTTTGCTTAAGTCTGTGCCACAGCACAAACGTGTTTGTAAGGGAGAATTACTGCCTATTTTAATGCCACACAGTCAAGTGTTGCCCAAAAGCTCCATAGGTTGGCATGTGCAGTAAGAGCTGGAAATTGTTCTTCCTAAAATACCACAATTGTTTCTCATTAGTGCTACTGATGCATTTCAACTTAATAAAATGTTATAAAATCCATTG
Source organism: Corvus kubaryi (assembly GCF_017639235.1). Lineage (NCBI taxonomy): Eukaryota > Metazoa > Chordata > Aves > Passeriformes > Corvidae > Corvus > Corvus kubaryi. The sequence goes on along the minus strand of NW_024582063.1, from coordinate 9,268,250 downwards.
CACCATTGTTAACTGTGGCTAAGAAAAGCAATCCTAATGGCATGGATGAATCCAGCCAGACCACAAGGGATTACATAGTTTGATTTGTTCAGCCTCGGTCTCATAACAAAAAGGCAGAAGGAAACAAAAGTAAGGTTTCAAAATTATAGATATAGTTTCATAGTTACAGATGTAACTGTAATGCTATTTTTGCTTAGATTTATTAATCTACTATGTATTTAGAAAGAAAAGTTATTAAAGAAAGTAAAAACACAACAGAAACTCCTTTTATTAAACAGAAGTGATGCAAGTAGAAGATAAAAACCCTTTCAACCATCTGCTCCACTCTTCTCTCTTTTTCTCCATATAGAAATATCAGTAGTCCCAGTTTCACTGAGCTCCTCTGAATCTGTACACCCCCTTGTCAATCCCACGTGGCTCAGGCTGGAGCACCTACCAGTGCTTTATGCCTCATCTCACACTGTCTCAAATGCAAGTTTCTCTAAGGTCCCAGCTTTCACCTCCCTGCTCTACAGCCCCGAGGTTTCCAGTGGAAATTGTAGGCTCTGAGCAGGACACCCACCATCCACCATGTTGTTCAGGTGGGGATCCATCCCCAGCTTTAAGGTTGAAAAATTGTATTAAATGTCATTTTGAGATTGATAAATAAAGTCTGGTTAGTGGTAGAACTCAGATCTTTCCACTTGCTTCCACTTAAAGCTGTCAAGACTGACAGACAGCAGTGGAAGCCACTATAATTAGATTTGGAGGGGGGGAGGAAGGAGAAGACAACAAGCTGATGTGTTGAGATTCTGAAAAATTATCAAACAAGATGTGCCTTGTGTTAATGCTGAATGGTACATCACAGCAAATTCAGTATCATAGAACCATAACTGCTTATCACACTCAGCTGTGAGAACTTTGTACTGACTTAATTGAGGTCAAGAATTAATTGCATGCCTTTCAGATAACACTTCTAAATGGCAGCATCTGTCTAAAGAGAAGACATTAATTCAAACCTTTTAGGCCAAACATTTACAGAGAAGCAGAAAGTGCCAGTCAGAGCAAGAATGGGAAAAAAGTAAGTAAAATGTTATCTTGTCATAAAATGTGTCTTGACTGGCAAACTGTAAGTATGGATCAAAGCAGTAATATGCTGGAGGAATAGCTAGATACAGCAGAGCGTAGGCTTGAGTATTTAACCCACTACTTAATGTTCTCTTCTCTGTACTTGTGTATTCCAGGGAATATTGCCTCCCAAACCCAGCCTTGCATCCTCTTTTCCATTGTTAGTACTCAGTGATGACTGAGTTAGACGCTTACCAAGGCAACGCCACCAAAGATGAACACAAAAATAAACAACAGTTGAAGAACAAATTATGTTGCATTTGTTACAGCTTGTTAATAAGGGGTCTCAAGCTTGACTGGTGAAGAAACAGGACATACTATGGGGTGGTCCTTGAATTCCAGCCTATCTTGGTGCCTGAGATTACCAGCTGACAACCTAGCAGGGAGCAGCCGTGGCCAGGGCAGTGTCTCAGACATGAGCATCTCCAGGAGTATCTACCATGCCCAGTGATAAACTCTTTCTTTTCCTGATGGCAGGGAGGAATGGAAGCAGAGGCTTGACACCTTCTAGTTCCACAGCAGCTATTGCTGTCTCAGGTTGGGGTGGAGGCCGGTAATTTGGAGTATGTAAATTATATTGCACATTCCACTCCCTACAACACATGCTCTTATTGTGGTAACTTCTGTCTCCAAGTGGAGGTAGTATAGGAGTTGTTACATTCCTTGAATATTGATCATCCCTCCCCTAGGGATGTGGTACACATTAAAAAACAAACAAACAACACCCCCAGCCAACCAACCCCAAACCTAAACCAACATCAGTCGTTAGATGAATGTACAAAAACATTCCCTGGGCTCCGCTCTCCAAGATGGCAGCAACAGGATCTAGGACTGCAAGCAAACATAAATTACACCTGTCCAAATCCACAGCAGAAAGGCTCACATTCCAGCTGAGGAATCTCTGCCATTCATTATGCTGCCAGGTGCCTTCACACTTGCTCCTGGCCACTAAATTTTCCCTGTGAAAGGTGAGCAAGGAAGGGAGCAGCCCTAACACGCACGGTCAGGCAGAGGCAGCCGCTGACTGTCAAGCTGCGAGGCTGATCTGTACTGCTGCCCACCACACACATGCACAGCTTTTCCCACCTCATTCTGCTCCTCCTCCTCTCTGACAGAAACTCATAAGCATCACAACTTTTGCAAAGGTAACTTCAGGGAATTACAGAATCACTAGGTATATTTGGAAGGACTGCGTGCAAGCACTGCTGTGCAGGATGGCCTGTTAGAAACTACAAATTACGTCTCAAGGAGATGGATGAAAAAGTGCAAGTTGGCAGCTGAATGAAGACACAACTGAGTAGAATTCCACTTGTTAATTTGTAGAATGAAGGTAATAGATTGCAGGGAAAAAAGTTGATCAAGATTGCTCAAATACACTACGTAATACACCCTGGAGAAGTCTAAACCATTGCATAAAGTCAGGAAGACTTGCAAATCACTGCTGTAACCAACACACCCAGGAGCAGTCATTCTTCACCTCTATTTGCCAGAGGCCTTAGAAAACACCACTACTTGACTTTATGATCAAAACAAAAAGATAAAAACATCGACTTGCAACCTGAGTCTTGCAATGCTGCAGCTCAGAGATCAGCAGCTGCCAAAACCCCGCAGTCTCTGGTCACCATCTTTAAAAACAGATGAACATTAAATATCCTTACAAAATAAATGGATTAACATTCTGTTCCAGTAGAAAAGCATTGAGTACCAGAGAAAAACTCTCTGTACCCTTGTTCACAGAAGCTCTTCACCCTGTGAGCTGTGTTGCTGAGATCCTACCCAGCCTGTAACAGCTGGTCAAGTTCACATCGAATTTCAGCTGAACTGTTATAAAAATCCTGCAGGGTTTCCACAAAAGGTCAGCACAATGTATGCAAATGCATGATGAAAGGATATAAATGAACATACAAGATAAACAATATGAATTCCTGATTAAAAACAGTTCAGCTGAACCTAGGTATTATATAAACATCAAAGATGACTTTTTATAATCTGATCATCCTAGTCAGTGACTTCATTATGCAGGGAAACATGAGCTGGAATACTCAGATTTTTCAGTGCATTCTACAGTTTCACATGTGGAGCCATTTGCATGCATTCAGTTCCAGGCAAAGTCCACTGCTAAGTACATCTGTTGTCTGCAAACAGACCTCAACAGGGCTGCCTATTTAAACACAAAAAAATTGAATTTTGGATCTATGATACAATGCATGTAAAATCTAGCTATTGTTTCCAGCTAGAGGAAAAAGAATGCTCATGGACAACGTTCCTGTTTTAGCAGTTCAGAAGCACTAATTCTGTTACATTAGACCTAATCATTGAGAACATTTAAATTAGTCCTTAATCAGCAGAGCTTCATTACTTAACATGTGCTATTTGAGTGCATTTATTAAAGGCACTGTATTTCCCCCTCCTCAAAACTCAGATACCTCGAGCTCTTTTTCAGATTCTCTTTAAGAACTCATCTTTAATCTTCGCTATTATAGAAGTGTAAGTTTGTCCAGTTTCTCTTATCTTCCACCCTCCTTCAGAGTAACAGTTGCTTACATATGCACAAATACTTTAAAAGCTTACATTCCTGAAGATACAAAGCTTTCATGCATCTCCAAAATACTTTAGTAAGTGGAATGCCCATGCAACTGCAGCTCCTTCTACTCCTAGGTAGCCAAAATGATTAAAGAAACTAATTAAATAATTAATCACAAGTACCATTCTTTGTCACAACTGGATTCTTTTGCCATTGCCTGGATAACACAGATAAATATTTTACTGTATCAGGTTGTATGTCTTGCCAGGCTTGTAATTGAAGTGGCCTGGAAGTTTAATATTTTAGTGAGGCACAAATGAGTCATGGTCTCAACTGCCTGTGCTGAGCATGAATTATGCACCTCATTTTAACAGCAGTCCAACACAGAACTATGGCAGACATCCTGTGCCCAGTGTCAACCCTACTACAGCGTTAGGGGGATTTGTCCTACATTAAAGGAAACTTTTGTCTACATTTTGTTTAGAAATTCAATTCCTGTGAATGGCTTGTGAATCCATGTAGACTGTTGAGTAATCAAATCACTGGTGAACAAATTGTATCTCAGGAAGAACAGCTGTAGATTGATGCTCTCTTGCTGGACAAAGTCCTTTCCACCTCAGTCCTCTAATTTCAGCTGTCAGTTTTTCATTACCAACACCACAGCTAGAACTAAGAATGGGTACAAATGAATCACTGCTCAAACAGCTGAACTGCTGTGACTAACCCAGGCTCCACAGCTTCTTTAAAACACTGGTCAAAGTCTTCCTGAAGTAAAGATAAAGGACAAAGGGAGTTGTGTTTTTCTTCACAGTGATCTCAGTATTTCTATACTCTAGTGTACTAAATAAATTTATTACTTGTAATCATTTCTGTGAGCACAACCAGAGGATGCTGGGGTTTTTTATCTCTTCGAAAGGGTGGAGATGAGGAAACAAACAAGATGATAATTACAGTGATAAATTTTTAAATTACTAACTTGCCATCAACTTTTATCAACTGCAGGTCACGCAAGTGCTACCCAAGTCCCACCCACAGGATGGAGTGGAAGACACTTGGCTTGTAAAACTTCTTTCAAGTTCCTGTGCTGCTTATCGTTTACTCCTTGAATGGCCAAGTATCAGGCACAGCCCAGCAAGACTGGGCATTTGAAGGTCAAACCAAAACTAACTGAATTGTCTAACAATCCTGGTGGAAGGACAGATTTTTTTTTTTGGAAGGACAGATTTTACTGAGCATTTGGCTCTTTTTAAACTTATTTTTTTTAAGCCACGCTTCCTGGAGTCAATTACTAAAAATAAAAATGAGGAATGAGATTATGCTAAGCATGATTTATGGCTGTCATCATTGGAGAGAAGCAGCTGAAAGTAAAAGCTCAAGAGATTAAAAGTGGCATTTTTCAAATTTATTCAGATTGCACAGCAGAGTACTTGAAGTGGTCAATGCCAACTTCTCCCTGGGCTGCCTTGAAGCTGCTGGAAGTGGTCAAAGATTTACAGGAAGAGGATGTCAAGCTCCCAGCAGTTTTTCATAGCAAAGAATATTTTCATCTCTGCCAGGAGGAGATAAGTGGTCACACACAGGTGAGAACTCATGAATCAGAAAAACCACATCACAGGTAAACAGGGGCTGACTTGGCAGTAGATGCCTGAAACCAGAACAGCCTCTAAGTGCTGTTATTAGCCATGACTGGAAGGGCAGTGCCCAGAAAGCACAAAGAGCAGCAGAAAGGCACATCTCAGGTGATTAGACAGGCATCACAGAGGGCTTTCCCATCTGTCTTCTCACAGCAAGAACTCACTGTATTTGTACTACAGAGCAGGCCTCATTGAAAACAAATTTCAAGTTCCATATCCCTCTTGGTAAGCTTTCTGGTGAGGTAGTGTTTACACATATTCAGTGAATCATCAACATTCCCATCTGCTATTTAGTACACTCACATCCCTAAAGGGCAGACCTGAACATGAGTACCTGATCTGCAATACTGGTTTTTGTTGAAAAAAGGTTTAATAAAAAAAATCCAACAAACTGATTCATCAGCATGGCATTTAAAAATATTTTTTCTCAAATGCATTAATTACCTTTTAAGTTCTGCACTGGTTTTGTTATCTTGCCAAGTTGAACTACTGGAGGCATTGCAGCACAGTTAAGAGTCATGGGTTGTATCCTCCCTTTTCCTACACAAGAAGAAAAAATGTCCCTCCACAAAACAGAACAGTATTTTGTATGACCATAGTGATTTCTTAAAGCTCTGAACAGCAAAACAAAGAATTAGGGGTTTGTTGTTGTTATCTGGTTTGGTTTTGTTTTAAATAGGAAAGCCAGCACAATTGGGTGCTTTTTTTAGGGTCAGGCTAAAATACCAGAACTACAACTAAACCTAAAGCCTTCAAGCTATTCTTCTGGTTCATCTCTACTGACCCACTCCCCCAAAAATGAAAATCAGTGTATATATTTGTTCTTGACCGAATTTACATAGGCTAACAGAAATACAAATCTCTGTAGTGGATCTGTGATGTGGCTTGCACTACCCAGATGCACTCTCAGAAATTCCTACCCAACTAACAAAGACTTTGTCCACATTAAAATTTAAACCCTTACAACAGGAGAAACAAGGAAAGCTCCTGCATCTCTCTCACATGGCACAGAAGGCTGTCAGGCAAACCTTTTCCTCTGCAAGGGTGAAAATGCACATCAATTCACTACTGGTGACAGACAGACATAAAGGAAATAAACTATTAGAGTTTGTACATTGGAGGAAGGACCAGCTCACTGCTTACATGTGTCAGCTTCACTGATGAGCAGCAATAATTAGCCTAATTAGTTAAAATTGCTTTTGTTTCTCCCTCGTGGAATGAGGGAAAGACCTTCTGAAGAAGTCATACATTTTTTGTCAATTATTACAACTCCTGAAATTTCCTCTGTGTCTGAAGTGGGTGACCAGCTCTGAGGGGGTCTCCATCCACTTCACTCAACGATCTAGTCTGGACACTGTCATTTGCACAGACCAATTTCTGCAAATATGAAACTAGTGCCAGTGGATTTCAGGCTAAGGGATAAAAGCCTAGCTTTAGCCAGAACTTTTGAGTATTCATGTAGGAATAACACTGGTACAAACTGCAATACATGAAACCTTGACCTCTGCACACCTTGGGACTTGGTGAAAAAAGGCGAGTCAGAAGCCCTCATCACTCACCACTGTGAGCTGCTGCCCACACGCATTGCTGGCAAATCTGGACATATTCAAGCACACCTCAACTGCTCCAGAGCAGAGACTGACACTCACACAGGCTTGGCCCCAGCCACTGCTCCAAAGGGCCTTCCTTCCCTCCTGTTGCCTCACTCACTCGTGGGGGTGACTCAGAGCAGCCGGGAAGGCTGGGCAGCTGGCTGGGAATGACTGCAGTGCTCTCTGCCCACTCCTGCTGCCCATGCAGAAAAGCCACAGTTCAGATGGACATGAACACATTGTTTCCTCCAGACTCCTGTTAAATACAGAAATACACTGCAGGTGCACAGTCAGCCAGTCCAACAGCTCACTATTACTTCCAGGATACACCACACATCTTCCCCAGCACCTTTCTTGTACTGCCTGCATTGACTAAGTCGCTGTACAGCCAGACAGCACAAACCAGCTGAAAAAACACCCTAGCCAAATGGAACTGTTTTAAGTGGATAAACTCATGATCTGATCCAAAGAGCAACGCTGGAGTCAGGAATAAGCATAAGAGAGTCCCTTTTCAGCACTGCCACACACCTAGACGGTGTCAAGTGAAGCATGAAACTGTACCCTGAAGATTCCCCCACCATGTTTGGCAGAGTCCACCCATCCACATCACACTCAGTTTATATTTATCCCAGTCTCTTCCAGCTCAACTGCTACTCCTTGGATTTTCTCCGTACTTAGCTGTGTGTTAAGCACGGACAGCTCTTAATTTCACATTAACTGCATTCCTAAATTTAGAGCTTCTAGGAAGCAAGGAAGGGCTCCATAAAATGGATTGCCAGCAAGTCACATACTTAAACTGTTGAGCAAAGGTATTTTAAATCAGCCAACCCACACAAGTCTCTTATTTTATGCTATCTTCTTTCAAGCTTTGTAGTCACCATTGATACCCATTTAAAAAACCTTCCAAACAATTGCTTTTATTAATCACAGTTTTAAGAGACTTCTGGAGAACTCCACACTCATATCTGAGGGAATGTAAATGTAACACTCCTTGTCTATAGGGGAAAAAAAAGGATTACTTTTACGTCTGTGAAGTGGCTATGGCCTAAGTTTTATATCTATACAATAAAAGAGCTTCAGTATCTCCTTGACTGCTCTACTGAGTCACTGGTTCAGCACTGACAAGAAGAAAAATCAGCTTTTTACTATAGTTAGGTGTCCAGCAGACTAAAGTGTTTAAGGCATTGTTACAGGCTCTTTCTAACCTCAGAATTTCTCTTAAAATTCACTGAACACTGCTCTTACCTTATCTAAGATCCTTGGATCAGGAGGCTGAGGCTAAGTGCAAATTTTATTAACATACGACCAAGCTGCCCTTAATTTTGATACCATCACTTGGAGGTGGGCAAGCAAGAGGTAAAGACTTTATCCTAAATGCAAATAAGAACACACACACAAAAAAAAAAAAGCTTCCTATTTCTCAGCTGACAATCAGCAGAGTAGAGCAACTTTCTGAAGTGCAGACCTGGGATGACTGCTCACTGAAATGCAGTAATCTGTAACTTCAGTAGTGAGTTTGAGCAGCTGCTGTTTGTCAGAGAGATGTTCCTTGGAGTACAAACAACTCAGGAACTATCAGGGGTCGCTAAGATAGGCTTGTTTCCTGGTAACACAAAACAGCACCTGGCTTAAAAATTCAGAGGGGGAGAGGGCAACTGCAACACTGCATAATATGCCTTGTTAAAAAAGCAGTGTAGCATTCAATTTTCCTTTGATTTCAAGAAGTGTTTTTGTCTCAATCACTCTCTCTGCTTTGGAGGTGAAAATGTCAAGGTTCTGGGTAAGTCTGCTTTTGCTCAGCATCCCAGGTTGTGTCCTTGGAGGCACCTATGTTTGTGAAGCAAGAGCAGCCCCCATAGTGCTGGACACAGAGCTGCAGCAGTCAAGCAGAGAGAGCTACCAGTTCTTGGGCTTTACACAACTCAGAACTGCTTTGAGAGCTGGCAGGGCTCCTAAGTTCCCCCCCCCCCCCCTCTATTTTTTCCCCCCTGCCATCTTGGTTTGCACAGTGCAGACACCTGAGTACACCTGCACTGCCACAAAGGGAACAGATTGTTCAGGGAAGATGCTGTTAGGAACTCAAAGGACGTGTGTGTAAATATGCTGACCAAGGACACAGCAAGTACTTTAGGCAAACAGAAAGACAACAACCAGAAAAGAAATGAAGCCAATTCGAAGGCAAGATGCCTCCATACTGTGTTGTATGAGATCTCTCTTTCTCTGTATGCATACACACACGCACTGAATATCACTCAGAAGATATTTTAGGAAAGCAATATAATTCATTCAAATCCTATCAATTCTTTCAGTAGGTTGGTGGGGTTTTAAACTAAAGTTGTGGTATCACTAAATAAATAATTCTTAAAAGTTTATGCACCTGTTTAAAGAACCATTAAACTTGCTTCTAGACCTGTGCAATTCCAGTACAGTTTCACAGGATTTAAGTCAAAATATATCCCCTATAAAATACAAAAACTTCAGCTATATTCAGGCATATCAGTCCTTGGGTAAGATGAGGGCATATCCAAGGAAACAAAAATAGGAAAGGAAGTCTAAGATTCCATGAATACCCACGATGAGTGCAACTTTGGGAATCATTTTTGAAATACACTTGAATGACCTTAGCAGGAGATTACACTCTAAATTCCAGGGGAAGGTAGAATCTGACAGCGGACATTCCTTCCCTGCCTTGCATCCAGTTCCACATTGCCTGGAGCAAGGGATCAGCCAGGAATCTAGAAATGACACTTTCTGGCATGCCTGAGCACATGTTCACAGGAATGTGAGCAGCAAGTACTTCCGAGAGTAACTGGCTACACCATCCTCCACCATCTGAGGAGAAGCCAGGTCACATTACAGAGCCTAAGCACCACAAACTATTGTCTTAACGCTGAACTGCACATATTACCAGCACCTCCAGTCATCTTCATTCAATCATCTCTCCTCCTGCTCAGCCCAACAATTTATCCCAGCTAGATGAAAGCGTATCTCAGTGATTAGGAACAGATCATGACGTAGCTGTCTGCATAAGCCCTTCTGTTGTTTGAATTCTTAGCAGCTGTCTCAGGACCAATGTCTAGCCACTGAATATTTTCTTTCTTCTGCCAGTAAGTGAAACAGATCTGAATTGTCTTCCATTATCAGTGTGCAGCTATGCATAGTAATCAAGTTACTGCTTTGTTTACTGAGAAGCACTAAGGAGATTTAAGTTGGGTCCATATGTCAGAAGTGCTTTCCAAATTCTTTGTTGCACATCTTCAAGTACAGGCACCAGAAACAGAACGAAGGAATCAAGCAAGAATAACCTCCCTGCTTCCACTAATAGTCAAGGATCACATTCACTGCTGATAGCTCCAACAGCAGCTTTCTACATATTGCTTTAATCCTTCCTCACTTCTCTTTAGGTATTTTGAGCAATTGTCTGCCATGGAACATGTGGTTTCTGTTGAATTGACAAGTGTATTTCCCAGTGTATTAGGAATAAAAATACACCATGTTAGAAAACAAACAAAACACACCCCCAAGAATAACCTCACTACAAATCTAACAAAACATAAAACACTGTGCTTACATAAAAGGACAATTTACTAAAGGTCCAGGGCCTTTCCTGATCAGCACACACATATAATTAACCTGCAAATGAGCCAGCATGAGAAATCCTTCAGAGTTTGTTAGAAATACAGGTATTTGCACAGCAACCCAACTTCCTATACGAGCTAATTTCCAACAAGTAGTAATTGCAATTTTCCTCCCCCTGCAATCTCCCATACATAACATCCACATTCTCAGGCTTCAATTATTATTTGCTTGGCTTTAAAACTGATACAAGTTCTTGGAGTTCTAGAGGCCTCTCAGATCAGGTGAGCAGACTTGTTTAAAGAAGGAACACTTTTTTCAGCTGTACTAGGGTTAATCTTACCAGCTCACAGACAGTTAAGCTTCAGGCCAGAGCAGGGTTTTCCCTGGATGAGTCTGGGCTTGTTCCTGCTAGGCTTCTCATAAGTTTATCTATGCACTGGGAACATCACATGACTTACGAGGAAAGTTTGTTCCCCAGTGTAGAACAGTGTCTTGTAATTTCTGAGTTGTTTTGGAATGGCACCATCAAAGATTTCCACCAACATATTGGTCAATAACAGAGAAAGAAACACACATTCATTATGCAGGATAAAAGGAACTGTTTGACCTCTTAGTCCTCCTTTTTTTTTTTTTTTTGCATTAAAATACAGAGGGTTTTGTGGTAAAGACACTGATCTATGGCTTTAATGAAAAAACCCAGCTGACCACAAGGAGTTCAGATCTTCAATCTGACAGAGAACATACATAACACCAGGTCAATCACCTCTTTCTGGACCATTTAACTAGATGTAGCTACAGGTACATATATGCATGTGTGCACACAGCTGTATGTATAAACACACACACAAAGCTGTAGGCATGGAACCACAAAAGTGGGACAGAAACCACCAATTTCCTCAGTCAGCTTGAAAGGCAGTGGCACTTTGTGTCTCCTGTTCAAAAACAAAATCATATAAGGAGTATGCTGCTCAACTTCTCCCCACTTTTGTGTCTTCTGTTTCAACCTTTCATCCCAATTATCTTTTCTAGTTAGGATTACAGCCTGACTAAGATATTATGACATCTAGCATCATCACTTCAATTTTTATTTTTTTTAGAGAGTCTCAAGCCAAAAGGAACTACTATGAGTAACACAGAAAAAAATTCTTCATCCTGCTATGCAAAGGAAGCCTCGGCTTACAGCAATTCATTATCATATTCTCTGCACTTGAAGCAAGCAAAATCTGTAAGCTCCAGTCGGCTCCACAGTGAAATCACCTTGAAGAAATGACAGTATCATGGGAATTTGCTGAGAAAATAACAATAAAAATTTTTGCTCCAGCGAGAGGGATTAAGCCATTTACAAGCTGAAGTCTGTAAGAGCCATCCTTCCTCCTCCTCACTCAAGTGGGTCCTACTTTCCTGCAGAGTGATAAGCAGAGACTTTTTATGAAGAGAAGGTGAAGGTCATGTTATGTGGTCTACTGCCTGAAAGTCTGGACACAGAGTTCAGCCTTTTATATCACAAAGGAAGCATGAAAATTATGTATGAAGCAGTGTATTTCCAAAATTATTCTGGATCGATTTCTAGTATTGGCAAAATTCTATTTCAAGTTATCTTGTAAAATTAACAATTAAGATTAGAAAGCTGGTCAAAGACTACACAACATTACAAAGCCTTTGGTATAGAAGACTCCTTTTAAGGAACAAAGCTGTTAACTTGCAAGTTGTCATTCATTTAAATTTCCCTCTTAAAAGAGCAAATAAAAAAACCCCCAACAAAATGAAAGGCTTCAGAAATACAGATGCATGAAAATTTAAAAACAACATGGTAATATTTTCTATATCATCTGAGAGACAGTGATTATTCCCACCTGTAAAACTCTGCCTCTTGCAAGACTCCCCAGACAGCAGCCCCTCAAGCAGTCTCCTCCCTCTGCAGGACTGGGTATCACAAGTGAGCTGCAGTTTTTTTCCTTTCAGCTGCATGCATTAAGTAGTGCTGATGAATTGTAACAACACACATACACCAGCCAAATACTGGAACTTGCTATTAAAATGTCAGAAAAAAAATCTATGGTTATTCCTGCCCATTCCTTCACATTAAAAGATACACACTTGGTATTACACTCATTGCTGTATAACCAGCCAAAGTGAAGTGTTTCCCAACATCCTGTACGCCTAACATTAGAACCTATGTGCTTCAAAAAGCAACAGCATGGAAAGTACCAGTCAGCAAGCTCTTAGTGTCCCCTGCTATCATAGTTTATGAAGTCTGCTGGAACAGGTTTGTAAACAAAGTTAGAGATCAGGTAGAAGTTTATAGTAAGAGCACAACTCCAAATTTGAACAGCTGCCTCGGCTGAATCAAGTTCAAATTTACCCTGGATAATTTAAAAAGCAACAAATTGGCATCTGAGACTTTCTAGGAGAAGGTTATAATAAAAAGTCTTCCAAAAAAATTAAAAAAAAAAATGTCCAAGAAAAACTGCAATACCAATTGAGCAGGACGGAGTCACTTCTGGGAATCAAAACCGTGAGTAGGCGGTTCTCTGCTGCTGCTGCTGGGATGGAGGCTGTCCTTGCTGCTGCTGGAGACGAACCTGCTGCGAGTACGGGTCCTCAAGAGACTTAACAAAAATAGTTGTTTTAGGCCCAGTTTTCCAGACAATACCATTTGAATCTATCACAGAGGACTCCACAGTGATGTTGTGGGTGCCAAGGATCACAAAGTTTAACAGAAACTGAGTGCTGAAGTAGTCGTTGTGCGGTTCCACCCTCTGCTCCATTTCATTGGTCATGTTGTCGATAGGAATCTGAGAACACAGATGGAAGGTTAAAACACCATTTTATATAAGCCTGCCAAAAATAAGTTTTCAGCTCTCCACTTGAAGGAGAGAGGAGAAAAAAGGAAAAATCTGTCCTCAATTTTTCTAAACCAATACATATGCATGCTTGAGACAGCTTGACAAGCTAACAAGTCATCTTCTACCCGAGGTTCTACTTTTCCACAAAGTAATGTGAGTCAAAGATTACACACTTCCCAGTCCTGTTCTTTCACAAGCCATTGACTTTCTCCTATTCCCCCTCAAAAAAAACACCAAACAACAACAACACAAACAAAAACCCAACCCCCAAACCCACCAAAACAGCCCTTTCACTAAGCATCACATTAGCAGAACCTAAATCTCAGTCATGCAATCTTTGATAAAACTGTTGACTTTAATATGTGCCTCCTCAGATGCTATTTCATGTGGACAGTCTGTCCTAACAATTTCCACAAACAAAAGAACCTTAAAATGACTATAAAAAATTTCAAGAGACTATATGGTAGAGAATAATCTACTCCTGGTTTGTTTTTTTTTCCCTGTGGAGTTTTGTATGATATATAACTAGGCCGAGTTTTCCTCATCTCAAACTGATTCCTAATGACTTGTTCTGAACATCACAAAGCCTCTTTGCTTGGAAGAAGAGCTGTTACAAAAAGGTATTGACATATTGCAGCCTTAAAAATCCCAGATCCCCCTCCACACGTTATGCTTGGCTCTGGCCAGCGCTTGAATGGCAACTGTCAGGAGTGAAAGGATTACAGAACCACACATTCATCTCAACCTGGAAAACCTGAAAATTCTGCTGCCCAGAGTCAAACAAAAGAAAAGAAAAACACAGCAAAAAAACTTAAGACTCCTCCTGGCTCTATTCCATCCATACCTTATAGTCTTGTCCAGATTTGCTCTGCAGCACTGAAGAGACATTTAGACAGACAGACTGGATTTTACGGAAAAGGCCTGGTTTAGATCCGTGCTGAACCACTCCTTCCACCTTGAGGGCCAATTGCTGGTTGTTTTGTACTGCTATAGGTTCTGCTGGGTTCCTTGGAGACGGGGATAGAGCAAGCTGGAACACAAGTAAACAGAGCAAAATGTCATTATAAGCCTCCAGAAAAGCAAACAAAATTCAAGGATGAAACAGGACACCTTCTTATAGAAAAATTTCCAAGGAGAGGGTGGGTAGGAAAAGCAGCAAATGGAAACACAGACATTATCAGAGACTCATTACTATTTTATTTAATAAACATCATCAGCAATAGCAGATAATATCTTTATATCAGTTTCATTCACTACACTTCTTCAAAAGATGTGGAAAAAGATCTTCCACAGAATAGCCACAGGTATATTAAGCTGAACAAAGAAGCAAAATGCAGTAAGATTGAATATTAAAAAACTTAAGGCTTTCACTTTTCCCAGAAAAAAGAAGCACTTGACTAAAACAAAAAAACCCATGACCATAGTCATATATAGTTATTCTCAGTCAGTGTGCTGATATATATGACAATTTTCTTCCAAGGCAGTAAATACTGCTTTTTAAAGGAAAAGAAAAAAAAAATGATACAAATCTATAAAAGCTGCCTTCCTAGGACCAGAATTATTTCGCTTTGCAGACTCAGAATCAACAAAAATTCCAGCTACATTTTATCTTTAAGGCTTTGCAATCAAACAACTGAATCCCACTTGCCTACGTCACAGCCTAGTGGCTCTGAACAACCATCCATACATGTTATTCAAGTTATTCCTAACAGATTAACCCAAATGCTATTTGCAGTTATGTATCTTGATTAAAAATGCTGAAGCTTTGTGCCTTCAGTAGGGCTTCTCATGAAGTAAAGACTCTGTAAAGAGAAATTTGAGGCCATATTTGAGCGGTACATACCTTAATACTTGTAGACTGCAGCTTTTGGAAAAAGTACCTTTGAAATGAAAGGGGCACCTTCAACAAGGCAATGACAGCATTGCACAGACAAGCTGTATGCTGCAAGAAACAGAGCCAAAACAATTGAGAAAAATTATCATTCATGACACAGGAAAAAGACATGTGTTTGAGGTACTGAAACAGCAGGAATTTCCATTATAAGTCCAAAAATATATTAATACAGTCATAGAATTACAGCCACTAAGATGACAGTGACTACATTCAGCCTCTCTGTTTATGTTCTGCCCCTTATTGAAGGAGGTATTCTGCTCTGGAAAGAACAAGGTGGCCAAGCAAAAGAAAAATACAAATCTTTCCAGTCCTAGTGTTAGAGTCGGCAGAGCAGGATCTGCTTAAAACACTCATACACAAAACCAGCACACACAAACCCTCAAATAAACAACTCCCCTCCAAGCAAACAACACTGGCATCTATCATGACTTAATGCAATGCAGTAATTAAGTTTTAAGCCTTGTCTACTCTTCTTTTCCCTGCTGCACCATGCCTCTGGCTCAGATGAACACAAGCAGTGCCACTGAAGTCCCCAAGCTGCCCTGGTGTGGAGCCAGTCACAACTACGTTTACAAGGTTTACCTTTGCTGTGGTTTACATGACTCATTCCTCTATTCTATTTGGAACTGGTAAAGACTGTTGAATTTAGAAACCAGGCAAATAAATGCCAGCCATGACAAACAAACTACCTTGTTCCCACTAACATGCACTTCAGCTTTATGATGTTCACTAGCAGGAAGAGACAAACCCACCAGCCCTGTAAAGGAGAGCGTTATCAGCTCACTGCTTGCACCTGGCACACTCCACTTCGTGCTCTCTGATGATCTGCTTTGATAAGAGAAATGCTACGCTCACAAAGCACAGTTCACCACCACCAGCTCAGGGACTAAAGCTAGGCTGCTGTGTGGGAGGGGGAGAATCCCTTCACAGCAAGAACGTGAACGAAGACAACGTGCTCCAGGTTTGACAGTGAGTGTGGTGAGGGGGTCTGGCAGACACCTGACAGTACTTGTAGTTACCTTATCAGCATCTGCTGTGCTGTTAGCATGGAAATTTTTAAAAGATTACTTTTAATCAGACCAGTAAGGTTACAGATGTTTTAGCAAAACTGTTTTTTAAGTGTTTTTAAACAAGTGTGTCTCTGTAGAGACTGTTTGTGTCAGTAATGTTAAATAACTGAGAATGCTTCCCAGTTTCTTGCCAAGCACAGATATATGGAGTTGATGGGGTTTTGCCCCCTTTCTCTATACAATATACATTTAAAACTGTTACTTGCCAAGTAAGACACAGGAGCATATTTCCTGTTGAGGGATTCCACTTCCTCTAGTACATGATTAAATACAGACATCATTCTTCTTTCATATTCACTTTCAACATGAGCTGTTCCATTTGAGCTATATTCCTGGAAACTGAAAAAAAAATAACAACAAAAAAACCCAACCTTTTCATTGTGTCTAACTTACTTTTCTCATCATAACCTGGAAGGCACACTACCAGACAGACCCAAAAAGACATTACAACCTGAAATCCATTAAGAAATGTCTTTCAAATTGTTTACTCTAAGTTTTTTACTATTTTTCCACTGTAACACTTGCCCTTTATATTTAAATCTTTCTTAACTACCACTCACCCACCACTTTCTGTCCCCACCCTCTCACTTGAAGCAGTGACAGTTCTAACAGACTCAGCATACTTACTTCCCCTGGCCTTTATTTAACCCTGCAGTGTTTATAACAGTTACGAGAAACTCACCACACAAAGAAAGAATGCCAGTCAGAATTGAGACTAAATCTGGAAGTTTATCATCTCCTGCTTTGAAGACAATTCCATCTCCTAGACACCCAGCTTCATACAAATTTGACTAATACACCTTTAAGCAATGCTTAATTCATAACGAGTACTACAGACACTTAGGATGTTCACCTTTATCACCAGCTATAAAATCACAAAAAGATTTTATCCACAGTATTTTCCATTTAATCTCCATTTAAACTCTGGGTGTTTTAAACAGTGATTCAGTTCATCAGTACTTCAAGGTTGTTTTCTAGTGGATTGAAGTCCACTGTTAGAAAAAGAGCCAGAGGTGATGGCTTCACATTAAAAATTTGAACTAGTTTAGTGCATGTACTTTCACAACTTTGAAGGAAGCTAAGATGCACTTACAAGTGCAAGCAACAGGTATGGGATCTAACACACAATGACACAAATTAAAATAAGTGGCTAAAGGAGAGATTAAAAGTTCAAGTCTATATTTAAGACAAGTCTATTATAGTGCTGTCAAGAGCAAAATCAGTATAAAATACAGAACTCAAAAGAGAGTCCCCAGCCTGCCAGGTACAGCACAGCAGCAACAGATCCTCAAGCCTGCCCAGAATATAATTAGAAGGGTCTACTGAGAAACTTTCTGAGCATTCCTTGAATTCCTAAGTTTAAAGCTCCAAGGATTCATTAATACGCAGAAAAGGAGTATGCAGTTAACCATCAAACCTACCTTGCAGATTCTGGATCCAAAATCAGAGCTTCTATTGCATGTGAAATCAACAGGCAGCTCTGCTGTTGTCTGATGTCAACACTAAGGAGTTAAAAGACTTTCAAAGTTGGCACCTAAAGCAAGAAATGTAGTGTATTTAGTGGCACTCTTCCTTGCATCTGAGAAGTAATCCTACAGTCATTACTAATTTAGTAAACAAAGAGCAAGAACTGTGAAAATACCAAGTTATATGCTGCTCCAATTTTTGTGTGCTGTTTATGAAGTAATTCCAAACAATAGTACGGTAATGATTATTTTCAAATAGGTTTGAAGCAAATGACAGCTAATTTTTATGTTATTAACTTTCAAAATGACTTTATGGCAGTCTTCACAGAAAAGAGGATTTTTACGAGAAGGGAAGTGGACAAATTGTAAGATTTTTAAAAGGATACAGTTCTACATTCCTTAGAGTTGCTGAGTCTGCATCAAAAGATGACTGATACAGATCTCCGTACCGTGTAGCCAAGTTTCGGAATTCCTCCATGGAGTGTTTCATCTGCAGAGACAATGTTACTAGGCAAAAACACAAAGCAAAGCAAAACAAACAAAACCCCACATATCCAGAAAACCACTACACTGTAGCATACAACACTGAAGGAATAAGGTGGCATATTTGAGAAAAATTCATTAAGTTCTTGCTTCTTCACTCGGATAAAGATTACCAAAGTGACAGACTCTCATCCATGCATTAAACAGCTACTTTTCCTACACCAACAAAACCTCCTTGGGTTAAAAACAAAGCAAACAAAAAAAACTCCATCAACAACCTCCTCCATCAATAAATAAAAATAAAAAATAAATAAAAATAAAAATAAAAATAACTGATAAAGCAAACTGCTATGTCTTTCAAGGACTACCCACTGGTTGCTTCTGGCAGACCATGTGCATTTAGAAGCAAACCTTCTTGGTGTTCCATACAGTACCAAGGCAGTTGCCAACACTCAGCAAAAGGAGTTGCAGAATGATCCTCAGGTATATGCATGTATTCTTCCTTGGTGTACTCAGAGTGTCTGAGGTGTTTCAAATCAAGGTGTGAAAAGCCTTGCTGCAAGTTTGAGTGAACCAAGTGACTTGCCACATGCATTTCCTTGGAAGCTGTGTGTGTCACTGGAGGAGAAAACACACGTGCACACTCAGCTTCAAAACACAGCCTGCTACAGGCAGGTGTTTTCAGAGCTACAGGTGAAAACCAAGGTCCACTATTCAAAAAAACCCACTTCACAACTACTTTTCATTTCTTTTGTCAAACAAGTTTGCTGAGAAGCAGAATTCATACCAGAGTCACAAACATAACTGCACAAGAGCGGAACGGGAGCACATGCCTGGTTAGAGATGCGTCCACACCTTTGGAGATCATTTCCCGATGTCATAGCAATCGTTGTGGCAATAGCTGGTGGTGGACTTGTTTTTAGGCTGTTGCAGGTACAAATAAGTTGAGAAAAAGCTTGCAGAAGGTCAATCCTGAGTTTCACAAACCCACACTGAAAGCTCAGAGGATTAAGTGGTGTACTAGCAGCCTGAAATACAATAATAGGGATGTTGGCAAACTAGGTCAAAAGCAAAAATGATAAAATTACACTGCAGTGTCGCTGAACAGTCTCATCAGACAACTGAATTCTTAAGTTCAATTCCAAAAGCTGGTGTTTTAAAACGACATTTAACAGGTTGCTCAATTTCAATCACACTAAATATAAATGACAGAAGTTACACAATTACTAAGTCATATTCCAAGCATATCACCCTTGTACCAAATGCAACTTAAGCAGTTAAAATGCTATTAGGGCACCTATTTCCTTTTTCCTAGGCCAAGCCATTGGGCTTCAAATGACATTAGCCCAGATAGTCTTTACCATAAGAAAGTGTACACTGAATTGGATGGGAAACAGAAACACGAGGACTGAAAAAGTGATTCTCTGCATCAGCCAGAAGAGAAAAAATTGGCTGAAGTAACCCACAGCAAGAGGAAGGGGTGATTTTTTTGGAACTGTGACCTGGATGGGAACATTGTGAAAGCACGGAACCTTGCATTTGATGAAGAGACACAGTCTAGTGGTAACTAAGAACAGTAAATAACAGAACTCCAGGAGGGTAGACAAGCTGCTATTGTTCAGAAAATACAGTTCTGTGAAGCTTTGCTCCCTAAGAGTTTATCTGACTGGTAGAAGCATCTGTGACAGCTTAGGACACCCAGGAGGGGGTAAGCTGCAGTACCCAAGGTTTGATACTAGTTAAGCCAAAAATACACTATTTATTTTTCCTAAACTGATGGATTTTGAGAAGAACAAGCCCTCTGCAAAACAAAGCACTGGGACTATCTCTCAGACTCATGCCTATCTTCCCCCGTGCTCCTTATTCCCCACCAGGTCATTTCCCAAAGCAGGAAGTTATAACCTACCCCAAAACCTTACTAAGAACCATTTCTTTCCTGGCAGAAGACCAGAGAACTAGTTTCTCACAGAACATCCCATCATCTGAGAAGTGGCCCACTACTGACTAAAGTGAGGAAACATCAGCCCACTGCAACCAGTTTAAACTACTGAATTAGATTTCAACTGAAAAAATAAGACCATTTCATACTCGAGCCATTAAGCCTCTCTTATCTATCACTTTGCTTTTCCTTCTCCAAGGGCACAAAAAAATCTCTTTTGAATTGGAATTGTTCAGTTTATTCTGCAAGGATGGTTTCAGAAAACCTTCTGTGGAAGAGGGCTACACTGCACTGTAATTGCTCCAGAGAGACTACATGCTTTTAAAGAGTAAAGTACTTATATCAAAAAATCCAGACATTTTTAGTAGCACAAATTGGACTTGATTCTTGTAAATGGAAATACAAGCTCATCTCATCAATACTGCAATTTACCTGATCTGCTGTGGGCAATAAATGAATTATAATTCTTTTTTGAAAGTGACAGAAATATTTCTTTGGCTCAGCCAAGTTCTTCAAATACCACCACTTGCTATCGAGATATTTGGAATTAGTACTACTTAACCAATGGCTGTATTAGTGCTTTGTTCAAGTTCTGTATCTTCTTTAGATTACCAGCAGTGAAAAATAAACCCAGTGCTTCCACTGAGACACATGATCTGTGCCAGAAGGAGCAGGACCCATTCAAAACCTTTGCTAACCCTACAACGAAGTACACAGCAAGACCGATGGGGACTGTGGTCAATACGCTCCCTGACAAGTAAGTCCCTGTTCTCCCACAGGGTAAGGGAGAACCTCTTATCCATAAAGCAGTGGGACTTCTTTCCCTCAAGTGCACTAATTCCAATGAAAGAACACTCTGCAGTGCAAGATAGAGTTTTATGTGTATCAAGGAGGAATTGAGAAATTTTCCGACAAGATCAGGCACTGTCTGAATACTTCATCATTGCTTAACGGGGCTGACTGAACATCTGCAAGACATTTACTGACACTGTGTTTTCCAGCTACAAAGTGGAACAGCTACACAAGGTTCATCACATGCACCACTGGTCTGTGGTACCAGCAGTGCTGAGTCATGCTCTGCACTGAAACAGCAGCAACAGGAAAGCTCGAGTAAGAGAGAAGAGACAGCAAAAGCCTTCAGCAGGAAGGCTGTCACGTGCATTTTATGGCACTTTGCTCCCCTTGGAGAGGCTGAGTTCTATAGACAAGCAGTGAGCGGCTCCTTTTACAGCTGATACACTCAAGCATGGTTGGGAAATTGTTCAGAGTGAGGCAACAAGTCAGCAACAACCAGCAGTAAAACCTGATTTCTTCCTCTCTCACCTACAAAACCTCTACTTACTCCTCTGGCCCTCAATCATCCACAAGGAGGGCACTGCACCCAGAAAAGCACTACGTGCAACATGCAGGAACTGATGTCATCAGAAGAGATGAAGACAGGAATCCTTCAACATAAAAAAAGCCCTGAACTCCAGGGAAAGGGTAATTAAATTACTGGATCACAGAATGACCTATTTAAGCAAGTTATTTTCCTGCCTGTATTAAATATTAACATCTAATTAGATGAGGTCCTCTTCTCAATGTCTTCTCTATGTTAGAGAAATCTTGAAGTGTTGAATTAAAAGTCTTATTCACTCAGCCAACAGTTAAAGACAAACACTTCAGGGCTGATGAGTCTTTCTCACTGAGGACGAAAGTAGCAATTTATGTCATTTCAGCTTATTCTGGAATGTTTTATTAATAAATAATAATATCTGAACTTTATTAAAAACGAATGTCTGAATTGTCATGACCCTAACAGTCCAGTAACTAAAACAACAAAGCAGCTTCACTGGAGAGGCATACAGAAAACTGTATGTAAAGATTTCTTCATGGAAACTAAAATATGAAAGAAAGCATTGTGTGAAGCTGGATCATCTTTTGTTAAGAAGCAACTTTACAGTAGGAACTGAAGGTCCCTATTCATTAATGCCTTTTTTTTTTTCTTTGTTTACATTCACAGACATCATACAGCTTCTTGCTATTTTTACCACTTTGGAGAAGCAGAAAGCATTTGCATAAAAAGCAGGTACCAGTTGGATTTGATGAAACTGAATTGTCTTTCCTCCTGTTACTAACTTGCTGTTAGGATTCTATGAGATCACAATGTCAAATACAAGGCAACATGAACTCAGAAGGAGGGAGGAAGACAATTGAATCCTTCTCTGTATTTCAAGAAGACAGCAGCCAATTTAGGCCAATTCCCAGGCTTGGCTATTACAATAGTTTTTACTCAGCCAAAGCAAGGAGTGGAAAATTATAAAATGATAGCTTTAATTAAACAAGATCTGTCACATTTCCTATGATCTAATCAAGGCAGGAAATGAGGGGTGGAAGGAGAAGAAAAAGCAAAGAGAAATCTAGCTAATCACACTTGGCTGAGCTACAGGATCTTTTCTCTCAAGATGCAGTGTGTTACAACTGAGATGCCTGCAGAGAAGAACCAGAGAGTCTGGCAGATGCCAGACATATTTAAGAACTTTTCAGAGAGTTAAGAGCAGAAACCAAAGAGCCATGATGCAGTACACAGAAACATCACCACGAAAGATGTGTGCTGACCGTCAGTGACGCTATTCCTTTGTGGTAGGATTTTAAGGCTTCGGCAATGCAGGAGAGCGCGGAGCTGTAGTTGTCCTCCTGCAGGCCTGTCAGGCACTGCTCTGCATGGGAGAACTCCTTCAGACTGTTCAGCCAGAAGTAGAAGTGTTCTGAAGCCACCTGAGTCAGCAGGCTTTGATACAGTTCTCTGGCCATGTCGTGGTTGCCCTGTAACGACAAGAATGTTTCTGAAACAGGACATGAAGCAAGGCTGGGATTTTCTACAAAACTTACACAAATAAGAAAACAAGAACATCTCCAGGACTACTCCCAGCTTCAAAAGAGAAACAATGAAACTTTTACCAATCATCTGATCATGGCAATCTTAACAATACATAAAAGCACAAATGCTTATTTTATGGAAATGCCAGCCTGTATAAAGTGTAGTATTTATTTATAAAAGCCAATTCAATAAGATGAGAAACAAAAATGGAAATTTACCTCATCATCTCATATTAGGGTTTCTGTGTAATTCTAACCCCAAATATGAAGCTACTGAAGGGAAAAGGGCAACAGTATCTTTTTCTTCCTTTCTTCACATTGAAGAAAGAGAAGCATACATCAGGATGACCTGTATCACATTCTGAAGAACAGTCAGACAATACAGATTAGGTGTGTGCTCAAGAAAGTGCCAGGACATCACTTACTTCCTTCTCAAATACTTCAAAAACACAAATGAAAAAACATTTTGATGGGATGACTGTCCTAAATGATACATATCTGAATGAGCATTCCAGGGAATTAAGAGGGAAAGTGATTTTTATTTTTTTCCCCATTCACTTCCTCCTCCCAAATCCTACAATCTTCCTTATTCCCTTACCCAATTCAAAGAAATCCCTAACATCCCTTCAATCACAGCAAACCATTTTTCTCCAGGTATTTTCACTTACCATCCTGGAAGCCTGCCTGGCTATCCTGTAGGCTGTCCATCCATTGGAGGCATTCTCAAGCTGCTGTTTAATAACAGTTTTGATTTCTGTGGACAAAGCTTTCTGACTGGAAACAAATATCACTGTGGCATGAGAAACCTAGTAGAGAGTGGAGGAGTGAGGAAGAAAGTTATATTTCAGTAACTAAAGAAAAGAAAAAAAACCCAAGCCAATTCTGTTTTATTTTGGACTCAAAACTACATAGAAAATTACATATTTATGTTTTAACTGCAAAACTTCTCAGTCATATCTTTTAAGTAGTTACAGCAATCCAAGTACTTCTTGCAGATAAAAGTAATTTTCATTCAAAGAATCTCTACTCTGCCTTTTAGCTGAGATATTTCAAATGCTCCAAATAAATTAACAGAAAGCTTGTAATTTCTTTTTAAAATTCAAATTCTTCTCCAAATAGATGTGATGAAAGCATTTTTCTCTTACAGTATATTAAGTCATTTGCTTCAGAGCACCCTATATAAATAGAGCTAGCTGCCATTTGGCCTTCAACCACTACTTTAGAGATACCCCAATAATTTCAAGAGCCAGGCTTGCCTAAGCAGTGCCATCTGCTGGAAAATCTAATGGAATACACTGCATAGTTCAGGCTCCATCTAGGAGCTATCTCTATACTGAACACTGACATATGCAGGTCTAAAGTTAAAACAAAACTGAGAATAGTGGCTACAGACAGGCACATCAACCTGGACATAACAAATGCCTTAGCTGCCTTTCAAAATACAATCCATCCACAGCTTTTCATACAGACTTTATCCATCAAGGGAGGTCTTACCAAGAGTTCCTGTTTTTTATCTGTGGCAGATTGTCCAATTAATTTATAGAGGTCCATTAGGTCTCCTAGGATCCCATCTGCCAAGACAGGCAGCTGCATGGCAATGGCTGCTAAGCAGTGGCACATGAGGATCCTGGCATTGTCCTGGGCACTGTGCAGCTGTGTCAGCAGGGATTCCACCACGGACTGGCTCAGGTGAGGGCGGCACTTCACCAGCTTCACCATGCAAGTCAGCGTGATCTGCAACTCACACAGTCAACAGGTACAATCAATACCATGTCTTCAAAACCAAAAAAGCCAGGCACACTTACTTATCTGCAAGTATGACTGCAGAAATACAGATCTGCTATTTCCACAGCCATGTTCTCTACAAAACGGTGAGATTTTTCTAAGAGCCCAAGCCTTTATCCCCGAGCTCCCTGAACAAAGACACACCACAAATTCAAGAAACAACAGTAGTCTCTCACATCACCAGCCTTTACAGGTAAATAACTAGAAAAATCACTGGTAGTTTCTGAAGTAGGAAAATAAGAATAATTATTTATAGAAGTGTTGTGACCATGTACACTGCATCTCCATCTCCAAAAAGCAAGTTCTCTCCAAGATTCTCTTTGTCCTCCAGAGATACTGCCATCCAATGTTCATGTTTTATTACAGCTGTTCCTCTGAGAGGAATGCTCCCTGCCCCCCACAACAATTCACTTACTCTAGAGCTGAGAGGAGTTGTACTATAGCTATGCTCAGTTTCTCTACTGCTCTGAACTCTGGTTATGGACAAACTAGAAAAATCTTCTTTTCCCTCCAGTCTGTTATGCTTCCACCAAAAAGGATGTGGTGCACACCAGCCTCTCTGTTGTACAAGCTGTTGTTATAACTTCCAGCTGTGAAGGGGAAGACAACAGTAATGTCACCTTTAAGGTAGCCTGGGCTCCTGGGCTGTCATCTTGACTACAAAGAACAAGAAGAGCTTCTAAGCCAAAAACTGCATCCTGCTCCAAAGGCAGAAGATCTACAAAAAGAAAAAGAGTTAAAAAGAGTTTAAAAGGGTTAGTTTGTTCTCTGACCATAGCTGGTGTAATGCTTGCACTGCTGTTGCAGCCATGACAATTAAGAATCTTCCTAACGTGTCTGCTTTACCTTACTTTGATGAGAAACAATTCTGCCATTCCATGTCTTGGGTAACTATTCAGCAGTCACAGTGACGTGTAAAGCATGCATAAATCTTGGGACTAAAGACTTCTAAATGGCCTGTTATTATTTTGCAACAGACTCTGTGCAAAGGGCTTTCAAGGATTGACCAACACTTCAGCAGTCTTACAGCAGAGGTAAAACAAGCATTTATTTAGCACCACTTCTACTCTACCCAGTAATTTTCTCTAAATTAGACAAAGATGGAATCTTCCCAAACATTCATGAAATCAGACAGAGTATTTCCTACTAGATTATAGTCCCCACTCTCCCTAACCAGCATGAGGGATCAGACAGATTTACAGACAGGTTCACAGTCAGGACGAGTTAATACATGTTAAGTGCATAAGCCTGACTGTAAACAGAGCCTCTTCATTGCCCTTGCTTTCCCTTACCTTTCTCCTGGCAAGAGGCTGATATATTGGTCAGGATTCTCACTCCATGAGCTGCAATGCCACGGTTATTGTGGTAACAGCACTCCTGTGCTAGTTTTACCAAATCAAATCTTGCAGTTGTAGCTGCTGCTCCTAAATAAAAGCAAGGCAAATGGAACATAAAACTGCACGGTTCATAAATATACCACAGATCTTTAAGTACCTTTCTGCAAAACAATTCTATTGATTTAGGGTTCTTTCTTCTGTTTAAACAATAGGATGAAAATAGCTTTCTCTCCTCAGGCAAAACCAGACTCTCATTCTTGAACACTACACAAGTTAGACACATGAGAAAGAACATTTGGATCTAAAGGTTGATGTTTCAGGTTGATTTCTCAGAGAAATATTGCCTTAAGAAATATTATGTCTGAATAAAAAAAGCTGGTGAGTGTATTAATTATTAAGCCATGCCAGAATGACTGAAGAGGATGTACTATTTTTTTTCCCCCATTTCTGCAGCCCATGTATTTGAGCTCATAATACTCATTAGGGCAGTCTGGCTTTCAAGAAGAAAAAAGAAAACAGTGTGATCATAATTTTGAGAACAAGATACCTTGAATCACTTTTAAAGTCTACTCTTCTTCTCCAATTTCTCCAGTACATTGTCACAAAGCAGAAAGGTTCATCTGGTACTGCTGCAGGTCATGCTCACAAGGGTGGCAGGGTAACATGCCAGCCCACTCTCACACCATGAAGCCTCCCTGCTACTCAAAACTTATGCAAATCCATGGTTTTAAAACACCTTAAGCAGAATGCAGGTCAGCCATTTGAGAGGCAATACATTTCTTCACAAAATGAAGAAAACTTAAAGACCCAAAGGCAAAAACCATTTTCATATACCACAGTACCCACAAAACAAAACCTGAGACCATGATTATCCATGACTATACAGTGTCCCGTTTGAAGTTTACATATGATGAACACAGTGTGACTCTCGGTGTTCTGAAGTTCAAAAATACTTCTAGAAAATCCTACAAAGTGTTTAGATGAAACTGATCATCAGTAGAAAACCAACCTATTAAAATGCCAAAGGTAACCATCTAAGCCAGTTTTCTTACCTGGAGCACTGCTGAAGTACTGTTTAATGGCAATGGTCCCTGATAATGTGGAAAGAACAGATAACATGCCCATTTTCAAGCTGTCATAAGGAGTGTTAAGAGCAGATTCACAGAGTGCCTAAAAATCAGCAGGAAAAAAGGTACAGAGGTAAGAAGTCCCATGAGCTATCTGTATGAAAAATTTAGCTGCACTTCTCTGAAAAGTTTTGAGAGTCAAGGTTTTCCCACAGAAAATACTGTACTAAAATCAAAAGTCAAGTCCTGAAGCAGCTGGTTTAGAGGACTGAACATGCAGCTTGCAGAAAAGTGACAGTGGGTCTTATACACTAGAAAACATCAATTACAAGTCATTTGTTGATTAAACATCAGTGGCAAAAGTATTATCAGGTCTCATTGATCCAATACTATAAAAGACTTTACGACAGTTTGAGGCCTACTGATTATTTTTCCTTGTAACAATCTGCAAGGTTTTATATAAATATATACCTTAGAAGAGCTAAGTTTCAAGTGTCATTTCCTGTAGAAGTATTGGTGTCCAACAGGACTTTTAAGGTTCTTGATAAATATATTAAGGTGTATTTTATATTTTAACTCATTTGTAGTAGAGCTCCTGCCATACTTTTGTGCCTTTTGCCAGAACCCATCACAGGCCTTATGACATCTAGGTTTGAATAAGTCTTAAAATGCACATTGTTCTCAATTCCTTATGCCAACACTGCAAACAATTTAGTCATTCACTGATTCTGGATGCTTTTTTAGCCAACAGGAGGGATGGCAATATGAGACACAAATAGAAAATATTCTGCTTTAGAGTGTGCCAAAACTGAGTGACAAAGACCCTGAATAAAGAAAAACAACACAATTAGTTCCATAGAACATAAAAAACCCCCATGGTGTTCTTATCAGGCATACATATTGTGTAAGGGTTAAATTCTAAATACATCTGTGGTTTGTACCAATTAGTATTTTGCTAATCCACTGAATAGTGTGGCATCAACAGACAGAGAAAGATCCAATGACTGGGGTAGAAATTGAGTCTTGATGTCTCCCAAGACACTGATGCTTTACTCAGTGCTATTAGATCAGCTCTCAGGGCATATCTGAAACAGTAACTGTGAAGACTGCCAGGAGCACAGAGGAATTAGCAGGATGGACTGCTAATTCCATAGCACAGGCAGCAACAGCTTCTGAAGCTGATGTCTAGAAATCAGTGAAGCCTCCACAATGCAAAGACCAAACTTCCCAACTGACCTACACAGGACAGACTTAAAATGCTGAAGAAACGAACCAATGTTTGTTGGTAAAAAGGTACAAGAGGCACATCTTGCCATGGGAAAGGCAGAGTCTGTTCCAGTCCCTGCTGTATAAACATTACTATGGAGAACAATTTCCCAACTCAAAAGGATGACTTTTTATTTCAGAAGTCAGAAAAACTCTTATTATTTCTGCATGCCATTCAGAAAGCAGTAACGAGCTTCCGACAATTAGTTTTGTATTAATCTAGTCACTGGTTTAGTTCTGACATCAGTAGAACTTTTTCCTATGCATTTCAACCATCAGGACACCCACTTTACTTCAAGACACTACCTGATGGTGAAAGCCATGTTATCAATGTCTCTCACTCGTATTGAGATAACTACTAACCAGATATAATGGGATAGAGTAGCACTTTCTCTGCAAAAAATTCATAGAGCAATCCATAAAGCAATCCCTTAAAATTCCTAAAAGGAAATACATTTCTGGAGTTAACCCATTATGAAGAATAAAGCACTTCACTAACACAAAAACCTCTGCACACTCCAAATCATCATCTCCAAGAACTGGGGACAAAGCAGTACATGCTTTACTTCTCAGATGATTGTTAACAAAACCCAGCATAGTTTTTCCTCCCAGCTGCCTTATGCTCCAACAGCATAGAACAAAAGTAGCTTCCAAGAGTAACAAAAGCAAAGAAAAAATGACCCAGGAAAAAGTAGAGCTGTAACCCTGTGCCATTAAGTTCTTGAAATATTTACTTTCCCATTAACCTAAACTGAAGTTATTTTTCATAGTCATTTCTACTGGAAAAAGAGAAAGGAGAAAAAAAAATGTTCACATGCAACTGTGACTGAAAGAAGGCAGCAGTAATACCTACACTATAACACTAGTTTCCCCAAATAGCACAGGTGCACTATAAACACTCTCTTCTTCATACAACAGCAGTCACAAAGCTACTATTGAAGATAAGCCATGAATTCTAAGAAATGAAATCAAAATTCCATTTGACCTTTCAAGTACACCTCGCTGGATGATATGTTTTGACAAATCCTAGAGGCTCTGTTTTGCTCCAGAGCTTTGGTGTGGTAAGATCAGTGTAAACATTCATGCCTGTTATCTGAGATGAGTTCGTCAGATGGAAAAGCTACTTCCTCACTGTACAAAGGCCTACTACATGGCACATGCCTTCCCTCAGTCATAATAATTCAACTTTAACCCTTGAGTGTCAACTTATCCACTTGAAGACATTCTATGAATTGCTCATTAATACTTGGCAACTCTGCTTGGCAGAGTAACCTAACTTAAGGATATGGGGATGAATGTTATTCCTTTCTTTATCTCCCAAATAATTCTTCTGGAAAGAATTCTACAATTCACTGGGAAGTTTCATAATAAACTTTAGCTTAAAAAACATATAGACCTGAATATTTTCTCTGCTCCATGTATGTGGTGTCTTGTTGGCCAGTAACTTCAAATCCTGGATTGCAAGCCTCTTCACAGCCTTCCTGGGGTCATTTTTCAAGTACTGCAACAGAAGTTGGATCTGCAACAAAATAAATTCATTGTTTAAGAGAGATGCTGCCAGAAAGAAGTCTCTTCAAAAGCACTCGGGAAGAAATGCTGAGCACACTGAGACAAAACTAACTTGAAAAAGCATGAACACACCAGCCCTGGTTTTAGTCTCCACTCCCACCCTGGTTACATCAGTTTTAAGCAGTATTGGCTGTTGTGCTGCAGAAGTAGAGCCTAAATCTCCATGCTTACTGCCATTAAAAAAAAATTAAAGCAGCATATTAAGTGTTCTCATGTTGTTTCAGTAGTCTTAGATTCAGTACCATCAAAAGCATCATCTGAAATACAGAAGTGAGCCACAGCAGAGAGTTTCAGACAGATCAATGCTATTATCTAACAGTCACAGACACCAGCCTTCCACAGCTGTACAGGGCTGAAAGAAAGCAAATTGATTTTCATGACTCCTTTACAAGGATTAGTTGGATGAGTCTCAAGTATCACTGTGCTCAGACCTGCTCTATAAATCACATCCACAAAGCTCATTATCAGAGCATAGAAGCATTGTATTTTTCTATCACTGCTTTCTCATTACTTGGTTTATAGTCCTGAATTTAAGCAACCAATTGAAATTCCTCAAAGTTCCCCAAAAAATACATTTTAAATGCATTCTGTGCTATTGAAATATTCATTTACTTGCATGAAAGAAAGGCAAAAGGCACACCCACAACCCAAGACAATATACAGAAGTGCAAAGTGAAGCCTGGCTTCTACAGGCAAGTTGAAGTGTTTTCAGAAAAAGTCAGGGTGTTTATTTTCCTGCATGCGATCTATCCTAATTGATTTGAATCCCAGCTGATTTAGAGAAAGATAAATTATGATCTGTAAAAAAAGCTTAGTGGGTTTGATGGGGTCACCTGAAAATGGAACCAGAAAAGGCAAAAACTATGAAAGCAGCAGCAATTTTCAAGGTACTCTTCCTCAATGGTTGGGAGCAACCAATCCAGCACAGCCATCACATTTCTTTTTATCAGCAGCCAGAATCTGAGTGTTTCTTAAATGAACTTTGCACTTCAAGTGGAAGGCATGCCTGAGGAAGAATTACCTGCTTGGGAATGTCAACCAAAGAAGAAGCAGCAAGCAGAGTAAAGGTGTGCAGGGTGACAATGACCATCTTGGTGGAGGGGTAGGATGTCACCAGCTGCTGCAGCAGCTGCCGGGAGCTGGAGGCCAAGCTCGCATCGTGGTGCATGTGCTGCAGAATAGGGATCAACTTCAGCTTCAAGTCCACAGGTGTGGCCAAACCTACAACAAGGAAAGAAACACAGGCAGAGTTAGTCCTTGGGCTGGCTTTTTTTGGCAGTTCTGAGGCACAGAGTATGTCTGGATTGCTGCTGCTGCTGAAAGCAGATGGTGCAAACACCTGCAGTAGCTTCCAGTAACCCATTTACTAGCTAGGTGTGAAATGACAGCACTACCAAGCACTTTCATGGCTGGTTGAGAAAGCTGCTCCTTGCTTCACTGCAGGTAACACACAAATTAACTCATCTGAAGCAACCTGTGAGAGTCTATGCAAGTTTATTCATCACACTAGAGATGGGCTTTTATTCTGTACCAAACAGGTGCTTCGAAAACTTAATTTTTAAGAGGATTTAAGATAACCAGAGAGATTATTGATCAGCTAATTTAAAAACTGGAATCATCTGAGGGCAACAGCATTCTGATATCTAATATGTAAATATGAATAATAAAGAATTTTCAGAGAAATTAAAGCGTTTCCTCTTTATCATTCAACATACACATGTACCTTGAATCATCTCGCTGATTTTATTACATATTCCAACAGCAAAATCCCTGTGGAGAAAAGAAAGTATCAGGTGAAATGAAAAACAAAAAATTAAGTAATTAAAAATTTAAGAAAAAATTCAACTGACCTACCAAACACTGTGTTTTAACGATTAAAAGTTACACAAAAGAGTGCCTGCCAAAATCTGTCCTTTTCAGAACCCCTGCACACAGGCATGATCAAATGATAAAATGAAAGCTTTCAAAAACTGACAAGCTGCACTACATTTTGCTCCCTAATATGCCATCCACAAAATAATTCATAATAAAAGCTGCTATTCCATTTTTCATTCTCATATTTATGAGCTTTCCATTTTAGAAAAAAAAAATCTGCTGAACTTGTATTCAGATTTCCTTACAATACTGTTACTGCACATAATTAAGTGTTTTGCTATAAAGGACAGCACAACAGAAGACAGTAAGGTTTGTGAATGGCAGTGTTAATGGAGTTTCCATTTTCTGTAATATGAAAAAGTGAAAAAAAATAGATCTTACTTAGATTGTGCAGAAAAGTTGGCAGCAGCAAATATAGCAGCTTCAACTTCCACATTATCATGGGAATCCAAACTCTGACGAATACTGTGATGTGCATTCTTCCTTTCTGGAATGATAGATGCCATGCTGCCCAGCATCCTACAGAAATCAATCACAGCAAAGTCAGGAAGAAAAATGATCATGAAGAAATGATGGAACCAGATAAAAATGTAAAAAAACTGGTTAAAGTATTTATATTTTATCTAAGTATGTGCTCTTTCATGTTGGCTACAGAAATAAACAAATACTAAAAGTAAGCATATAATTAAATGTAACAGATTTCATCATGTGGGTTGTATCAGTGGTTTGATAAAAATTACATTTTGATAGCTTTTAGCTTGAAATTGACACAGTGAGAAACTTACCAAACACTCTTTTAAAATTAAGAGTGCACTATGGAATGATTTGTTTCCAACATCTTTCCCTGATGTAACATAAGGTTACTAGTTAAAATAGTGCAACACCTTTTGTGTAACTGCTAAAAAAGTAGCAGATCAACTTTGCCAAAAATATCTCCAAGATACCTTTCAGGCATATTTAGCATAATCCAATTAAAAGAAGAATGAATGCAGGATTTATACTGATGGTAACTTTAGCAAGAGTTCTGTGCAAATATTTACACACGGTTATCTACCGATAAAATTCCACAGACAAAATTTTGTTTTATCAGATTGTAGGAACCCAGAGTGCCGAGAATATTTCTCTGCCTGTTTTTAAGGTTTCTTACCCCCCTGAACAACACTGTTTTAACCTCCAACCTTGGAAAAAATTACCAATGATCAGACAAGAACTAGAAAATACAGTGGTGTGAATTAGGTGATAGACTACTATGTAAGATTGTCACAAGGTGAAAAATTTAGAGGTTTTGGGCTTCTCTTTGTAGTAAATAGATAAGAGTAAAAAATATCAAAATGGAGGATTGTTGTTGTTCTCTAAACCTTCTTCTCCTTCTTCTACTACTCCATGTTCTGCAGTAAAAGTAGTTTGGAATGACTGGACAGAGAATTCCGCAGTTCCTGCCTGTGTTACTGAATAATTGGTAGGAAAGTGAAAATAGTATTCATTTTTAGTAACCATTACTTAAATTATCTTTAAAAGGCTGTGTAAGTATTGATAATTAGAGAATTCACTCCTGCTTTCTGTGTTCTGTGCTGTACCTGGGTCACGCTAGTGGCTCTGTTCCTCTGATAAGACTTAATAAACAACTGTCCAGCAGCATTGAAACTCCAGGAAAAGTCTCGGTTTATCTTTGAAACTCCTTGCAAGGACTTTTAGAAAATTCTCTCCCATCAGGAGGGATTTGATTTATGGCACGGTTCAGTGTCACCAGATCTTTCTTTCAACATGTTCTTCTTTATTGACACTATTCAAGAAGGACAAAACCAAATCAACAGAAGATTTTACGCTAAAATTGCTGAACCAACAGCTATTTTAAGATTTTATTTGATGTATCCTGTGAATTTATTAGTAATTTAAGTATTTTTGCAAACTGAGAGGATTCCTGGGACTTAAGCAGATAACCCTCAATTGCACAACTGCAATCTTATGTTAGAACACTGAAGTGGAACTACAAGAAAACATGCAGACATATTGTATTTACAGATTTCTGAGATACCAGGGCATGAAAGTATAATCTCAAATGAAATGTCAAAAGAAAAAAGAAATGGACATATGAGCTAATCAATCAAATGCCTGTTAATGCCTCCCATTTCCCAAGAGTGAAATCAGTAACAGTTCTAGATGGAGATAAGAAAAGAATATAAAGGGAGAAAGGAAAGTGCTCTCTTCACATTTGATTTCACCTGCACAGGGTCTGGAAGATGCAGTTAAGAGGATCATGTTGGATAGCGTTAGAGACACACCAGAGACAAACCAGCAGGACAGGGATGTTAAAGACAGATTAATTTTATTTGTTTTCCCACTTGATTCCCAGAAGTTCAAAGCAATCAGTAATATAACAGCACTTCCTTAGAAGTTATTGATCAGAGACCAACAAGCAGTAAACTTCTAGGACAACACTGAATGAAAAAGTAACAAGGTTTGTGTAAATTTTGGTTACAAGTTAACAAAAACTACTTTGCCACAAAAGGAAGCACTTTCACTTAGTCTAAACACATCATAGGCAACATGTGATATATTGCATATAGCTACTGTGTGGATTATGCATACAACAGATTCAGTGTTCTTCTCTTGAGCACACAAAATTTCAACACCGCAAATTCTGTTTTGCCGGATCCATCCACAAAATTCTCACCATCATAAAAGGTTAATACCCTTATTCTTGTTAGCACTGATCCTTATCATTCACCCCTTTTAAAGACATTGTTTTGCTTTTAACTCTATGAGCAATGTATAAAAAGCCTCCTTTATTTCACTCATAGAGTCATAGAATGGCCTGGGTTGGAAAAGACCTTAAAGACCATGCAGTTGCAACCCCTCTGCCATGGGCAGGGACACCCTCCACTAGATCAGGTTGCTCAGAGCCCCATCCAACCTGGCTTTGAACACTTTCATGGACGAGGCCTCCATAACTTCTCTGAGTTATCTGTTCCAGTGCTTCATCATACTCATAATAAAGAATTTCTTCCCAATATCTAATCTAAACCTACTCTCTTTCAGTTTGAAGCCATTCTCCCTTGTCCTGTCACTGCATGCTCTTGTAATAAGTCCCTCTCTATCATTCTTGTAGGGTCCCTTCGGGTACTGGAAGGCTGAAGGTCACCCCAAAGCCTTCTCTTCTCCAGGCTGAACAATCCCCATTCTCTCAGCCTTTCCTCATAGGAGAGGTGCTCCATCCCTCTAACCATCTTTGTGGCCTCCTCTGGACTCCTTCCAACAGCCCCATGTACTTCCTGTGCTGAGAACCCCAGAGCTGGACACAGCACTGCAGGAGGGCTCTCACCAGAGGGGAGCAGAGAGGCAGAATCCCCTTCCTTGGCCTGCTGCCCAGGGTCCTTTCCATGTAGCCCAGAACCCGTTTGGCTTTCTGGGCTGCCAGTGCACATTGCTGGGTCATGTCCAGCTTTACATCTACCAGCACCCCCAAGTCCTCAGCAGGGCTGCTCTTGATCTGTTCATCCCCCAGCCTGGATTGATACCAGGGGTTGCCCTGGCCCATATTGTACTTGTCGTTTTATTTCAGATGAGCACTTTGATAGTTACCAACAGATTTGAAGGAAATCAGGATGGCTCATGCCATACATACCGGAGTGTAATAGCCCGAGCAACCGGATCATTGCTATGGATTACTGAGAAAACTCTCTTGACAAATTCATCCACATTTAGGATCTTCTCTAAGTGCTTCTCACTCTGCTGGGTAACTTTCAGTACACACAGCCTCAGGAAGTTGTTGCTGTTAGAAAATACACACATTTCTTTGTCAGGCTATTCTGTAATGAAAATTCAAGCACTTCAAATACTAAATTAGTTAAATACAACTTTTGAGGGCAAATTAAAACAAGGAAATATCTACGCTTTAGAAACATTTGAGTACACTGATACAGTAAAAAAGACACTGTTAATATACTATTGCTTTATTTTCTAGCTCAGGTAGTGTCAAACTAAAGCCCAGTTCCAGGGAAATGAACCTGTTGACACCAGTGAGGAGGAGTGTAAGCAAATGCCTGTTTTGTGCACACACAGGGATCCAAATCTACTAGAAAAACACATCCAAGACCAAGACAGAGAAGTCTAATTATCACTGTCAAGTGTGGAGCAAATTTATTTTCCTTCCTGAAGACAACGGTGAAGATTCCACTACATCAACAAAAACTTTTGTAAGCTTTTACAAAGCAGCTTTGATTCCACTATATACATCACTTAGACAGTAGGCACTTGGAAAGCTCTACTTCGAGCTTTGTTAGAGATTAAATTTGCACGTATGATCATTCATCCATTTATGAATTATGATTTGAACGTGCTTAGGGAGCAAAATTTAGTCAGGGAGTGAACTTAGTCAGGGAAAGAATCCTCAAATCAGGACAGAAGGAAAGGAACTGTCGGTATCACTCACAGCCACTTAAACCCACTAAAGAATTGGAAAACAAGTTTAAATCAAGCACAACCTCAACAGACTGGGTACTGCAGCGGTGTTATCAGGCAAGCACGACATCCCAGACTCCGATGCAGCGACACTCCAAGGCACAGGGCGTTCCTACGGCTCAGACCGGAATGGACAGGACCTGCCCGACAGTACTCACCCCACTCTGAAAACATCGGCTAGCTTTAGGAACGCCGAGTTGATGAGAATAGGAAACGGGTATTTCTGGAAGAGCCTGGGAAAGCGAACGACGGCTTCGCACTGCTCCCCGAGTTTGCCAGACCTGAGGCCTAAAGGAGACAGCAGGAATTACAGCAGGTACCTCCAGCCCCGGGTCCTTCCTCCGCCCCCCGCCGTGGATACAGCGGCACCAAGCAAAGCTCCCACCCCGGCCCCGCTGCCCGGGCCGGCGACAGCCCCGAGCCCGCGCGGGCTCACCTTTGTCCAGCTCCATGAGGGCGGAGTTGGCGTCCAGCTCCTGCTCGCCATAGCCCGCGTCGGCCAGGAAGGACTTGGCGCTGGCCGCCATTGCAGCCGCTCGCCGCCGGCCCCGCGCACGCGCAGCCGCGCTCCCGCCTCCGCCGCGCCGGTCCCGCGCAGGCGCGCGCCTGACCCCGCCCGCCC